>NC_090654.1:27727422-27744922 GCF_040937935.1 Hyperolius riggenbachi
AAACAATGCGGGCAAACAATAACATTTCACTAGAAAAGAAACAATGCGGGCAAACATTTCACCAGAAAAGAAACAATGCGGGCAAACATTTCACCTGGAAAAGAAACAATGCGGGCAAACATTTCACCAGAAAAGAAACAATGCGGGCAAACATTTCACCTGGAAAAGAAACAATGCGGGCAAACATTTCACCTGGAAAAGAAACAATGCGGGCAAACATTTCACCAGAAAAGAAACAATGCGGGCAAACATTTCACCTGGAAAAGAAAGCATTTACTCACCTGGCAGAAGTGTCCGGCCTCTGGCGCGCTGCTCCGTCCCGGGACCGTCTTGTTCCTCCTGCTCTGGTCTCCCGCGCTGACAGGGCTACGGCAAGATGCCGCCCGAAGCCCTGTACTAGTGACACAAATAGGTCTCCAGTACAGGGCTCCGGCAGCCATCTTGCCGTAGCCCTGCTCGCCTGCTGGTGTCGGAAACAGACACCGGAAGAGGAGGCTGGAGCGGGGCTGCGGGCAATGAACTGGCACGGCGTCTATAGACGCCGCTGCCAGTTCATTGAGGAGAGAGTGGCCAGAGTCCCGAGGCCGGGACGTCCCGCTGCTGAAAGCGGGACGTTTCCCGGGACCTCATTAAGCCTGGGACAGCGGACCCCGAATCCGGGACGTGTCCCGGGCAATCCGGGACGTCTGGTCACTCTACTTCAGCGCAGCTGGAGCCATTGTCAGTGAGAAGAGAAGTCGCCTAGGTCAAAAAAGTGTTCAGTACTTTACCTTTATCAAAATGAATGAGGCATGGATCCCGGAGGGCTACTGCCCACCCGAAGACTAAGTCAGACTCCCCACACACCGCATCTCTGCCTGCACGTTGTGTGACTGCCTGCCCCAAGACTAAGGCCCAGTGCACACCAAAAACCTCTAGCAGATCTGCAAAACGCTAGAGGTTTTTGAAGCAGATTTCAGAGCGATTCTAGGCATGTTTAGAGAGGTTTTCTACACATGCCTAGCGTTTTTTGGAGCGTTTTTGTGTAGCAGATTACACATATTGTTACAGTAAAGATGTTATTGAACAGCTTCTGTAACAAAAACGCCTGGAAAACCTCTCTGATCTAGCGTTTTGCAGAGCTGCTTTCCACTTTCCTATACTTTAACATTGAGGCTTAAACGCCTCAGAAATCTAAAAACTGCTGCAGCCCCCGAGTTTGCGTTTGTGGAAAAAACGACCCGCTCTGGTGTGCACCATCCCATTCACTTTCATTAGCCAAGCGGTTTTCCCCCCGCAAGCATTTTTAAAAAAACGCTCCAGAACCGCTCTGGTGTGTACAGCCCAAAGTTGGTCCCCACACAGCATCTCTGCCTGCAGGCCGCTTGACTGCCTTCTCCACCACCACCAACAGGGTCCAGGACTCCAGGTGGATTCCTGAATTTTTAAGGCCGCTGCTAGCAGTGGCAGCTATAGAGTGACCAGATTTTTGTAGGTCCAACCTGGGACAGGGAGGGTGGGTGCAGGGAGGGGGGGCGGTGCGCGCAGCGCGCCGCGGCGAAAAGTGGGGAGGACTGAAGAGTGCACAGTGATGAAGACCGGGGGGGGGGGCTGCGCGCTGCGGCGAAAAATGGGCGTGGCCATGACATTGTATGGGCGGAGCTAACGTAATGATGTAACACCAAGGCATAAGAAAGCAGTGTTTACGCCATGATGTGGACAAACGAGACTTTGCATCATGGGTGTGCAGAAACTGTGTGATGCTAATAGTATACCGTAACCACAAAGCAGCAAACATAGCAATCTATGACCATTAAATAATAAATGCAGTAACAGTTACCCCGGACACCAGAAACTAAATGCATTGGGCAATATGTCAGCACAAAATAAACGCAATGCGGGCAAACATGTCAGTACAAAATAAACGCAATGCGGGCAACATGTCAGTACAAAATAAATGCAATGCGGGCAAACATGTCAGTACAAAATAAACGCAATGCGGGCAACATGTCAGTACAAAATAAACGCAATGCGGGCAAACATGTCAGTACAAAATAAACGCAATGCGGGCAACCATGTCAGTACAAAATAAACGCAATTCGGGCAACATGTCAGTACAAAATAAAAACGCAATGCGGGCAACATGTCCATACAAAATAAACGCAATGCGGGCAAAGCTTTCACCAGAAAATTACTGCAATGCGGGGAAACATTTCACCAGAAAATTACTGCAATGCGGGCAAACATTTCCCCAGAAAATTAACGCAATGCGGGCAAACATTTCCCCAGAAAATTAACGCAATGCGGGGAAACATTTCCCCAGAAAAGAAACGCAATGCGGGCAAACATTTCCCCAGAAAAGAAACGCAATGCGGGCAAACATTTCCCCAGAAAATTAACGCAATGCGGGCAAACATTTCCCCAGAAAATTAACGCAATGCGGGCAAACATTTCCCCAGAAAAGAAACACAATGCGGGCAAACATTTCCCCAGAAAAGAAACGCAATGCGGGCAAACATTTCCCCAGAAAAGAAACGCAATGCGGGCAAACATTTCCCCATAAAAGAAACGCAATGCGGGCAAACATTTCCCCAGAAAAGAAACGCAATGCGGGCAAACATTTCCCCAGAAAAGAAACGCAATGCGGGCAAACATTTCCCCAGAAAAGAAACAATGCGGGCAAACATTTCACCGGAAAAAGAAAGCATTTACTCACCTGGCAGAAGTCTCCGGCCTCTGGCGCGCTGCTCCTGGGACCACCTTCCTCCTGAAGTCTCCCGCGCTGACAGCCTGGCAGAGCAGGGCTACGGCAAGATGGCGCCTGAAGCCCAGTACTGGAGACAAAATCTCCAGTACAGGGCTTCGGCAGCCATCTTGCCGTAGCCCTGCTCGCCTGCCGGTGTCGGAACAGACACCGGAAGAGGAGGCTGGAGCGGGGCTGCGGACAATGAACTGGCACGGCGTCTACAGACGCCGTTGCCAGTTCATAAGCATAGAGTGGCCAGAGTCCCGAAGGCCGGCACGTCCTGCTGCTGAAAGCGGGACGTTTCCCGGGACCTCATGCAGCCTGGGACAGCGGACCCCGAATCTGGGACGTGTCCCGGGCAATCCGGGACGTCTGGTCACTCTACAGCTAACAAAAACAATAATAATTTTTCTGGTGCGTGTACATGCCTGCCTAATTTTTCTGGCTGCACTGCGGCTGCAACAACAAAACAAAAGGCACGTACGTGTCAAATCCCATTCGTGATCGTTATCTTGCCGCGGTGAAGGAGCTTGTGTATCACAATGAAGCAATGACCGCCGGCTATATGAGTGTCTCGGGTGGGGGCACAACCAAGTTAATAAGGTCGTTGCTTCATTGTGGACAGACCAAATTCGATCAGCTGGACAGTCACTGTTGTTCTATCATCGAACTACCTTAGTCCGGTGACCATATGGGCTTGAACACCGCCACGGCCTGCACTCTCGCCATGGTGCGCACCAGTCCAGCATGGCCGTCACTACACAAACAGCTGTTTGCGGTGCGTTACACAGTGATTTTGGTCTGTCAGTGTGAAGCAGTACACGAATTACACTACCTGATTGATGTATACACATGCAAGACGTTTTAAAGCACTTTAGGCCTCCAATTTAGCATTGCAATGTGATTTCTTCCCTTAAAACCCTGCTCTGCGTCAAATCCATAATTTTCCCAGGGACTTTTGGCATGTATCCTACTCCGCCATACCCTCCTCCAGCTGTTAGACCCCTTGAAACATCTTTTCCATCACTTTTGTGGCCATAATTAGTGTTTGTAGTTTTGAAAGTTCGCCTGCCCATTGAAGTCTATTGCGGTTCGCAAAGTTTGCGCGAACCCGAACTTTTGCGGAAGTTTGCGTTTGAGGTTCGCAAACCTGAAATCGGAGGTTCGAGCCATCTCTAGCCGCAAGGCGGACATCATGCATAGTGCAGTATGTCCATGTTGGAGGTCACCGACCGTGCCAACCAGGAAGAGGAGGAATTGCATTATTACTGGAGAACGGCGGGAGACACAGGAGGTGCTGTAAGGATCTACACAGCTCACCATACACACATTCGGTGTCTTTTTTAAATTTAAGTTAGCGCTAAGGTATCCTCTACTAGCGGTACGATTATTTCCGGACTTTAGGTTCTGAAAGCGATGCATTTTTTCACATGCTTTTAGACCATAAAAATCATACCACTAGATAGATCTGCGGCAGCCCTGCTCATTACACACCTTTTATGGAACCAGCTCGGGGTTACCGCTCTGAGCTGCGGATTTCTAGCCCGAGCCTGACTCGGGGTTACCGCTAAGGAAGTTAAGGGGTACAATAAAAACAAGTTAAAAAAAATTGTTTTTTGTTTTTTTTTTACTTTTGAACTCAGAAAAATTACAGTTTAACTACTTTGGCCTCCTGGACGTAGTAGCTACGCCCAGGAGGCAATGTGCGCGTCCGCGCGCTCCTACGGCCGCTCGAGCGCGTGCACGCACGCTCCCGGCCACGGTTCGTTAGCCTGGCAATCAGTGAATCGGGCTATGGTGCCCGATCACTGATTCCTCTCCCCCGCTGAAAATGCGACAGCTCCTCTCGGAAGCTGTGCTTTTTCTGGCTGTAACGTCCCCCATACGTCGCTCTAAGCATATGTTACGCTTAGAGTGACGTCATGTAAACAAACTCATGGCCGCCATCTTGTGGCCAAAAAGTAAAACTACAACTACAAGTGAAAAAAATAAAACTCAAGACACATTTACATTATAAAACTATGGCTTACATCCCACCCTCCCAAAAATACCCAAATAAAATGTTTAATACCAAAAAAAAACCAAAAAAACCCCATTACAATAAATAAAAAAAAACATGTAAATATTTACCTAAGGGTCTAAACTTTTTAAATATCAATGTAAAGATGAAATATTCCCAAAAATTTTTTATTTTAAACTTGTAAATAGTGATAGATGCAAAACGGAAAAAATGCACCTTTATTTCCAAATAAAATATTGTCGCCATACATTGTGATAGGGACATAGTTTTAACGGTGTAATAACCGGGACATATGGGCAAATACAATACATGAGTTTTAACCACTTTACCCCCGCGCGTACGTATTTCTCCGCCCCTTTTTCCATCCTTTAAAAACCAGGGACGGAGAAACACGTACTTTCCGCGTTCCCGACGCTGCCCGCGCTCCCGCTCGTAAACACGCCGCCCGCCGCTAGTAAAACCGCCGCCGCCCGCTCGCCCAGAGATCAATGAACGGGAAAATCCATTCCCGTTCGTTGATCTAAGCCCCGCAATGATCAGCTGCTCTCCTATGGGCAGCGCGATCATTGTGAGAAAAAACTCACGTGTCCATGCTCGCAATGATCAGCTGCTCTCCTATGGGCAGCGCGATCATTGTGAGAAAAAACTCACGTGTCCATGCTCATTATACTTCCTCCAAGCTTCCGGAAGGAAGCTTGGAGGTCGCATTAAAACAAAAAGTTACTGTGGCCATCTTGTGGCCAAATAGTAAACTACACCCTACACATTTTTCACATACAAATAAATGACTTTTACACATAAAATTAACTCATTACCTCCCACACTTCCCATTTTTTTTTTTTTTGTAATTAAAAAAAAATTAAAAAATTTACAATTAAAAAAAATACATAAATAGTTACCTTAGGGACTGAACTTTTTAAATATTTATGTCAAGAGGGTAGAACACTGTTACTTTATAAACTATGGGCTTGTAATTAGGGATGGACGCAAAACTGAAAAAAATGCACCTTTATTTCCAAATAAAATATTGGCGCCAAACATTGTGATAGGGACATAATTTAAATGGTTTTATAACCGGGACAAAAGGGCAAATACGTTTCATGGGTTTTAATTACAGTAGCATGCATTATTTAAAAACTATAATGGCCGAAAACTGAAAAATAATTATTTTTTTCCCCACATTTTTCCTATTTTCCCATTAAAACACATTTAGAAAAAAATAATTCTTGGCATAATGTCCCACCTAAAGAAAGCCTAATTGGTGGCGAAAAAAACAAGATATAGTTCATTTCATTGCGATAAGTAATAATAAAGTTATAGACGAATGAATGGAAGGAGCGCTGAAAGGTGAAAATTGCTCTGGTGCTCAGGGGGTAAAACCCCTCAGTGGTGAAGTGGTTAATTATGGAGGCATGTATTATTTTAAAACTATAATGGCTGAAAACTGAGAAATAATGAATTTTTTCCGTTTTTTTCTTATTCTTCCTGTTAAAATGCATTTACAGTAAAGTGGCTCTTAGCAAAATGTACCCCCCAAAGAAAGCCTAATTGGTGGCGGAAAAAACAAGATATAGATCAGTTCATTGTGATAAGTAGTGATAAAGTTATAGGCTAATGGATGGGAGGTGAAAATTGCTCGGATGCATAAAGTGAAAACGACTGAAGGCTGAAGTGGTTAACTATTTCACATTCCTGGACGTGAAACTCACGTCCAGGAAGCCATGTGCGCTCCTGCGCGTCCACGCGGCCGATCGCGCGCGTGCACGCGCGCGATCGGCCGGCGGTTTGTTAGCTAGTGAATCAGTGAATCGGGCAACGGTGCCCGATCACTGATTCCTCTCCCCCGCAGAAAAAGCGACAGCTTCTCTCGGAAGCTACGCTTTTTCTGCTTCCTATGTCGCTCTAAGCGTACGTGGTACGCTTAGAGTGACGTCACTGTAAACAACTCATGGCTGCCATCTTGTGGCCAAAAAGTAAACTACATCTAAATGTTAAATAAAAATAAAAATACACATATATTTACCAAAAAAATACAATTTCAATCCCACCCTCCCAAAAATACCCACATAAAATGTTTAATTAAAAAAAACAAAAAACATTACAATTGAAAAAAAAAAAAAAACACAAATATTTACCTAAGGGTCTAAACTTTTTAAATATCTATGTAAAGATGAAATATTTCTTTTTTTTTTTTATTATAAGCTTGTAAATAGTGATGAATGCAAAACGGAAAAAATGCACTTTTATTTCCAAATAAAATATTGTCGCCATACATTGTGATAGGGACATAATTTAAATGGTGTAATAAACGGGACAAATGGGCATATACAATACGTGGGTTTTAATTATGGAGGCATGTATTATTTTAAAACTATAATTGCCGAAAAGTGAGAAATAATGATTTGTTTCCGTTTTCTTCTTATTCTTCCTTTTAAAATGCATTTACAGTAAAGTGGCTCTTAGTAAAATGTACCCCCCAAAGAAAGCCTAATTGGTGGCGGAAAAAACAAGATATAGATCAGTTCATTGTGATAAGTAGTAATAAAGTTATAGGCTAATGAATGGGAGGTGAACATTGTTCGGATGCATGAAGCGAAAAACGACTGAATGCGAACTGGTTAAAAAACATTTTTCGTTTGCAAAATCTATTATCTCAAAAACTACAAAGTCTTTTTGAAAAAATGTTTTTTTCTTATTCCCACAATTACCAATATTATATATGGGGGGTCTTTGCTATTTACCACTAAAGCCATCACGAAATTACTTGAAATTGCGAAATTACAGTTTCTGATTACGTTTACATACAAAATAAATTACTATTTTTCTTCAAATGTCACATTACAATTTTGCATCATAATTATATATGGTCATACACCACATTATTATATGTTTATATAGCTCTGATATGTTCCACAGCACTGTACAGAGATCACTGATCCATTCCCATCAGCCTCTACTCCATAATGTCCTCACCACAATCACACACTATTATTATTATACATTTATATAGCTCTGACATATTCCACAGCGCTGTACAGAGATCACTGATCCATTCCCATCAGTCTCTGCACCAGAGGAGCTTACACTCTAATGTCCTCACCAGTCACACCCTATTATTATTATTATACATTTACTAGTAGACCTTAGCCCATTGAAAAATGGGCTCTAGGTCTCTTCAAACCGCCGTCACCGCCGCATGTCAGTGCGCATGCACACGCACCTGTCCGCCATGTGCACCCGTCTGCCACACACACACCTGTCCGCCTGGCTGCCCTTGCCCCGTCCTCCTGTCCCAACGACTGTCCGTGCTATGCACATGTGCAGTAGCAAAAAACACGATACTATCTGATGACCCGGCGTTGCCCGGGAATGGATTTGGCTGGTGTTGGCTCCACCCACTTTTTCTAGCCCTAACACACAAACACTCAATGACCAAGCTTGTGAGCTTTGGGGTCTTTGGCATCAATAATTTGTATATTCCCATAGTAGTAAAAATGTTTCTGTACCGTGTTAGCCAAACAATATATGTAGGTAGAAAAAAACATATACATATACATGATACGCTGCATGAAATGCCCCTCAAGAGGAATCTATATAGGAGAAACAGGACAAAAACTGCGCACAAGAATGAACCATCACCGCTTTAAAATTAATGAGGGTAAAATGGACACACCAGTGGGCCAACACTTCTGCGAACCAGGACACAGCATGCAAGATCTAAAAGTATTTATTCTTAAGGGTAACTTCAAAAATGAACAAGCAAGAAAGATTTCTGAGTACAAATTTATGAAAATGTTCAAGACATTAACAGAAGGTTTAAATTGTGGAATGGGATTCATGACTCCTTATGTAACATGATTGACTTGGCTTCACTATCTTCAGAAACCTGCTAGATTTCATGTTTGCTTGCATAAGCTCACTGGCTCCAGCCTGCTGATCACATGACATCTAACTGCTAAACAGCAACCAGTACAACTGCCATCTTCATACAGCTTCCCTGCATCAGTGTTTTACTACAGCTAACATCTAGAAATATGCCTGAAGAAGGGGACTAGATCCCAGAAAGCTTGCATTATTTAACTTTATCAGTTAGCCATTAAAAGGTATTACTTTTACAAGACTTTGGGTTTTTTCTACCTACATATATTGTTTGGCTAACACGGTACAGAAACATTTTTACTACTATCATCATGCAAGATACCGTAATGTACCGCACACATTTGGAATGTAAAACCCTACTGAAGAAATTGGCACAACTAGACAGTGACATCTTTTTTCTATCAAAGTGCAAGAAAGAAAATCTGATCCCAAAAGGTATTACTATCAGAAACCCAATTCAGCATACCTTCAACACCCATTTTTCACAGCAACTCTGCTACAGAACAGCGGAAAGGATCAGGAACCATCTCATTAAGGTTTGTTACAGCAAGAAGAGAATTACCCAAGATAATCTACATTTACTCTATTCTACAATGCAAGGACCATCATCAGAAAGCCTTAAATCTACATTACAGAAATTCTACAAACAATTACAGCACCGTTTAATTCAAAACAAGAAAAATAAACTCGACAGCCTGAGACTCAAAGCTGCAAACATTCTGGAGAATGATACAAGTGAACCCCATTCAGAGCCTAAAACTGCCAAACTTTTACCTGTGGTTAACTTGTCCAGCTATAACCCTAGCAAGACTGAATTAGCTGTTCTATCTAAAGGACTCACTTTTTGCCCCACCAAAAGATTTGATGAAACAGAATTTTGTAGTGACATGGAAGAATTTTTTCGGAGGATAAGACTAAAGGAATTTTTTCATAACAAACCTAAATATTCATCATTTGAAAACACCGAACCTACAAATAGCAAAACCAAAAAGAGCAGTACCTGGACACCAAAATCAGGGCGGAACAAGAAATTAGAAGAATATATTGACAACTTCAGGAAAAGAATCAAATTGGAGATACTGGACAAACAAATACAGACACGCTACAACCTCAACACTCAAGAAAGGAAAGCAATACTGAACCTTAAAAGCAATAACAACATAGTATTTAAACCAGCTGACAAAGGAGGAGCTGTAGTGATTTTGGATAAATCCACCTATGTTCAAGAAGCAAACAGACAGCTCTCCAACAACACCTACTACAAAAGACTAGAAACAAACCCCACGCTACAATACTCAAGGGAATTGAAGAATATGCTTAATGATCTTTCCTCAGTATCATCTCACATACTTACATTAATACCAGATAATCCGAAAATAGGCACCTTCTATATCTTACCAAAAATACACAAAGAAGGAAACCCAGGTCGACCTATCATCTCTGGTTTGGGGACACTAACAGAAAAGATATCTGGCTGGGTAGAAAACATCCTTAAACCCATGGTAAGGAATACAGCCAGCTACATCCAGGACACCACTGACCTTCTTAACAAATTGACTGCCATGGGTCCAATCCCAGAGGGTGCTATCCTGGCTACAATGGATGTTGAATCCCTTTATACCAACATTCCACACGAGGACGGTATTGCAGCTTGCCAACATTTCCTTCAGTTGAATGATCTACCAACAGAGCCCACACTACAACTTATCAAATATATACTAACTCATAACTATTTTTCATTTGGGAATGATGTATATCTACAGACAATGGGCAGTGCTATGGGAAGTAGAATGTCACCCCAGTATGCAAATTTATTTATGGCCAGATTGGAGGAAAACTTCCTTTCAATGTGTGAAATTAAACCATGGGCTTACTTCAGATTTATAGACGATATCCTATTAATTTGGACTGCATCACAGGAAGAATTAATCACATTCCACAAAAACTTCTCAGAATACCACAAGAACATCAAGTTAACGCTCAACTTTTCATCCTCCCATGTCAGTTTCCTGGATACTACAATTTATATACAAGATAGATTTTTAGAAACATCCATCTACCGTAAACCAACTGACCGGCATATTTACCTCAAGTGGAATAGTTTCCACCCGGAACACACCAAAAAATCTATTGTTTACAGCCAGGCTCTGAGGTATAACCGAATATGTTCTGTTTCAGAGGACAGAGACAGACAACTTATGTCACTACGTAATATATTCATAGATCAGGGATATCATCCACGAATCGTTGATGATCAAATACACAGAGCAACTTTAAAATCTAGAGAGGAACTATTGAAGTACACCCCAAAGACTGAAAACAACAGAGTCCCAATAGTGGTCACCTACAACCCAAGATTAAAGACACTGAGGAAGATATCGAAAGCCCTGCAACCGATACTTCATAAAGACAAACGCCTGAAAGAAGTTTTTCCTGATTTACCAATGCTTGCTTTCAGACAACCTCCCAATTTGAGACAAATGATTATCAGAAGTGCATTATCTACACCAGAAACTCCAGGCACATTACCCTGTAATAACGCAAGGTGTGAGACCTGCCCTTATATCTTGTGCACAAGCCAAATACAAATACCAAACTCACAGAAATATCATCAAATATCAGACCAATTTTCCTGTGAATCATCCAATGTTGTATACATGATACGCTGCATGAAATGCCCCTCAAGAGGAATCTATATAGGAGAAACAGGACAAAAACTGCGCACAAGAATGAACCATCACCGCTTTAAAATTAATGAGGGTAAAATGGACACACCAGTGGGCCAACACTTCTGCGAACCAGGACACAGCATGCAAGATCTAAAAGTATTTATTCTTAAGGGTAACTTCAAAAATGAACAAGCAAGAAAGATTTCTGAGTACAAATTTATGAAAATGTTCAAGACATTAACAGAAGGTTTAAATTGTGGAATGGGATTCATGACTCCTTATGTAACATGATTGACTTGGCTTCACTATCTTCAGAAACCTGCTAGATTTCATGTTTGCTTGCATAAGCTCACTGGCTCCAGCCTGCTGATCACATGACATCTAACTGCTAAACAGCAACCAGTACAACTGCCATCTTCATACAGCTTCCCTGCATCAGTGTTTTACTACAGCTAACATCTAGAAATATGCCTGAAGAAGGGGACTAGATCCCAGAAAGCTTGCATTATTTAACTTTATCAGTTAGCCATTAAAAGGTATTACTTTTACAAGACTTTGGGTTTTTTCTACCTACATATATTGTTTGGCTAACACGGTACAGAAACATTTTTACTACTATCATCATGCAAGATACCGTAATGTACCGCACACATTTGGAATGTAAAACCCTACTGAAGAAATTGGCACAACTAGACAGTGACATCTTTTTTCTATCAAAGTGCAAGAAAGAAAATCTGATCCCAAAAGGTATTACTATCAGAAACCCAATTCAGCATACCTTCAACACCCATTTTTCACAGCAACTCTGCTACAGAACAGCGGAAAGGATCAGGAACCATCTCATTAAGGTTTGTTACAGCAAGAAGAGAATTACCCAAGATAATCTACATTTACTCTATTCTACAATGCAAGGACCATCATCAGAAAGCCTTAAATCTACATTACAGAAATTCTACAAACAATTACAGCACCGTTTAATTCAAAACAAGAAAAATAAACTCGACAGCCTGAGACTCAAAGCTGCAAACATTCTGGAGAATGATACAAGTGAACCCCATTCAGAGCCTAAAACTGCCAAACTTTTACCTGTGGTTAACTTGTCCAGCTATAACCCTAGCAAGACTGAATTAGCTGTTCTATCTAAAGGACTCACTTTTTGCCCCACCAAAAGATTTGATGAAACAGAATTTTGTAGTGACATGGAAGAATTTTTTCGGAGGATAAGACTAAAGGAATTTTTTCATAACAAACCTAAATATTCATCATTTGAAAACACCGAACCTACAAATAGCAAAACCAAAAAGAGCAGTACCTGGACACCAAAATCAGGGCGGAACAAGAAATTAGAAGAATATATTGACAACTTCAGGAAAAGAATCAAATTGGAGATACTGGACAAACAAATACAGACACGCTACAACCTCAACACTCAAGAAAGGAAAGCAATACTGAACCTTAAAAGCAATAACAACATAGTATTTAAACCAGCTGACAAAGGAGGAGCTGTAGTGATTTTGGATAAATCCACCTATGTTCAAGAAGCAAACAGACAGCTCTCCAACAACACCTACTACAAAAGACTAGAAACAAACCCCACGCTACAATACTCAAGGGAATTGAAGAATATGCTTAATGATCTTTCCTCAGTATCATCTCACATACTTACATTAATACCAGATAATCCGAAAATAGGCACCTTCTATATCTTACCAAAAATACACAAAGAAGGAAACCCAGGTCGACCTATCATCTCTGGTTTGGGGACACTAACAGAAAAGATATCTGGCTGGGTAGAAAACATCCTTAAACCCATGGTAAGGAATACAGCCAGCTACATCCAGGACACCACTGACCTTCTTAACAAATTGACTGCCATGGGTCCAATCCCAGAGGGTGCTATCCTGGCTACAATGGATGTTGAATCCCTTTATACCAACATTCCACACGAGGACGGTATTGCAGCTTGCCAACATTTCCTTCAGTTGAATGATCTACCAACAGAGCCCACACTACAACTTATCAAATATATACTAACTCATAACTATTTTTCATTTGGGAATGATGTATATCTACAGACAATGGGCAGTGCTATGGGAAGTAGAATGTCACCCCAGTATGCAAATTTATTTATGGCCAGATTGGAGGAAAACTTCCTTTCAATGTGTGAAATTAAACCATGGGCTTACTTCAGATTTATAGACGATATCCTATTAATTTGGACTGCATCACAGGAAGAATTAATCACATTCCACAAAAACTTCTCAGAATACCACAAGAACATCAAGTTAACGCTCAACTTTTCATCCTCCCATGTCAGTTTCCTGGATACTACAATTTATATACAAGATAGATTTTTAGAAACATCCATCTACCGTAAACCAACTGACCGGCATATTTACCTCAAGTGGAATAGTTTCCACCCGGAACACACCAAAAAATCTATTGTTTACAGCCAGGCTCTGAGGTATAACCGAATATGTTCTGTTTCAGAGGACAGAGACAGACAACTTATGTCACTACGTAATATATTCATAGATCAGGGATATCATCCACGAATCGTTGATGATCAAATACACAGAGCAACTTTAAAATCTAGAGAGGAACTATTGAAGTACACCCCAAAGACTGAAAACAACAGAGTCCCAATAGTGGTCACCTACAACCCAAGATTAAAGACACTGAGGAAGATATCGAAAGCCCTGCAACCGATACTTCATAAAGACAAACGCCTGAAAGAAGTTTTTCCTGATTTACCAATGCTTGCTTTCAGACAACCTCCCAATTTGAGACAAATGATTATCAGAAGTGCATTATCTACACCAGAAACTCCAGGCACATTACCCTGTAATAACGCAAGGTGTGAGACCTGCCCTTATATCTTGTGCACAAGCCAAATACAAATACCAAACTCACAGAAATATCATCAAATATCAGACCAATTTTCCTGTGAATCATCCAATGTTGTATACATGATACGCTGCATGAAATGCCCCTCAAGAGGAATCTATATAGGAGAAACAGGACAAAAACTGCGCACAAGAATGAACCATCACCGCTTTAAAATTAATGAGGGTAAAATGGACACACCAGTGGGCCAACACTTCTGCGAACCAGGACACAGCATGCAAGATCTAAAAGTATTTATTCTTAAGGGTAACTTCAAAAATGAACAAGCAAGAAAGATTTCTGAGTACAAATTTATGAAAATGTTCAAGACATTAACAGAAGGTTTAAATTGTGGAATGGGATTCATGACTCCTTATGTAACATGATTGACTTGGCTTCACTATCTTCAGAAACCTGCTAGATTTCATGTTTGCTTGCATAAGCTCACTGGCTCCAGCCTGCTGATCACATGACATCTAACTGCTAAACAGCAACCAGTACAACTGCCATCTTCATACAGCTTCCCTGCATCAGTGTTTTACTACAGCTAACATCTAGAAATATGCCTGAAGAAGGGGACTAGATCCCAGAAAGCTTGCATTATTTAACTTTATCAGTTAGCCATTAAAAGGTATTACTTTTACAAGACTTTGGGTTTTTTCTACCTACATATATTCCCATAGAAATGTAACAAATCAGATTGGCTGTTTGTGGCTCCACCCCTCTCCAGCATTTGAACCCCAGTCACCCAATGACCAACTGTAGCAGGTTTGAGGCATCTGCTATTAACAGTGTAAAAATGGCAGCAATTTAAATATTCCCCTTGAAAATCAACAGGTGAATATTGATTTTCTTTTTAGGCTCCACCTACTTTTCTGAATATTAATCTCAGTTACCCAGTGACCATCTGAGCAAAGTTTGGAAACCCTGCCATAAACTTTTTGTAACCTGGACACAGTCACTCCAAGTTTGACCAAGTTTGTGAGCTTTGGGGTCCTTTGTATCAATAATCTGTATTTTCCCAGGGAAATGAAACAAATCTGATTGGCTGTTTGTGGCTTCGTCCCCTTTTCAGAATTTGAACCCCAGTGACCCAATGACCAGGTTTGAGGCTTGTGCTATTAACAGTGCAAGAATGGCAGCAATTTTAATATTCCCCTTGAAAATCAACAGGTGAACTTTAAATGACTTTTTTAGGCTCTACCCAGTTTTCTGAATATTAATCCCAGCCACCCAGTAACCAGCTATGCTACATTTGAGAACCCTGCCATTGAAGTGAAGAAGGGCTGCAGTTTACATTTTCCCAGGGAAATCTGTTGTTGACTCCACCTAGTTTTTGTAACCTTGACACACAGTCATTCAATGACCAAGTTTGTGAGCTTTTGGGTTCCTGGCATCAAAATTGTGTGAATGGAAGCAGTTTATCCAGCAAAGAAATCTAATTGGCTGTTTGTGGCTCCGCCCCTTTAATTAATTTGAACCCCAGTCACTTAATGACCAACTGTAGCAGGTTCGAGACCTTTGCCATTAACAGTGTAAGAATGACAGCAGTTTCAATATTCCCCTTGAAAATCAATAGGTGAATTTTGATTGGCTGTTGTAGGCTCCACCTACGTTTCTGAATATTAATCCCAGTCACCCATTGACCAACTGTGTCAAATTTGAATCCTGCCATTAGCAACTTAAAAATAGCTGCAGTTTATATTTTCCCATGTAAAAAGTTAGTTGTTTTTGGCTCCACCCACTATTTCTAACATTGACATACAGTCACTCAATGATCAAGTTTATGAGGTTTGGGATCTTTGGCATCAATAAGTTGCATTTTCCCATTGAAATTAAACAACTCTGATTGGCTGTTTTTTTGCCAACCCACTTTTTAGAATTTAAATCCCAGTCTCCAAGTGGCTGACTGTACCAGATGTAAGGCCTCTGCCATTAAAGGGACTCCGAGCTCATCTTAAAAATGAAAATTGTACTCACCCGAGGCTTTCTCCAGCCCAGTGCTGGTCGGGAGGTCCCACGACGGCGTCCTGTCTCCTCTCCTAGTCCCCGCTCTGGAATGGCTGACCGGCGGCAGCCCGGGCGACACTCGGGCGAGTGTCGGGCTTCTTCTTCTGCGTATGATGCGGCTGACGTCACACGCCGGCCGCCTCGCATCATCACGGCGGCCGGCGTGGCAGTACGGTGCATGCGCATTTTAATCGCGCATGCGCAGTACTTTCACACCGGCCACCGTGATGATGCGAGGCGGCCGGCGTGTGACGTCAGCCACGTCATACGCGGAAGAAGAAGCCCGACACTCGCCCGAGTGTCGCCCGGGCTGCCGCCGGTCAGCCATTCCGGAGCGGGGACTAGGAGAGGAGCCAGGACGCCGTCGTGGGACCTCCCGACCAGCACTGGGCTGGAGAAAGCCCCGGGTGAGTACAATTTTCATTTTTAAGATGAGCTCGGAGTCCCTTTAAGAGTGCATAAATAGCAGCAATGTAAATATTCCCCTTGAAAATCAGTAGGTGAATTTTCATTGGCTGCTGTAGGCTCCACCTACTTTGCTGAATATTAATCCCAGTCATACACTGACCAACTGTGTTAAGTTTGAGAACCCTGCCAATACCATAATTGCTGAAATCAATCTAACAAATCTGATTGCCTGTTTGTGGCTCCACTGCCTTTAGTGAATTTGGACCCCACTCACCCAATGACTGACTGTATCAGGTTTGAGGCCTCTGCCATTAACATGTAAAAATGATAGCAATGTAAATATTCCCTTTGAAAATCAAACAGTGAATTTTGATTGGCTGTTGTAGGCTCCACCCACATTTCTGAATATTAATCCCAGTCACCCAGTGGCCAACTGTGTCAAGTTTGGAAACAGTGTAAGAATGGTAGCAGTTTATATTTTCCCATGTAAAAAATGTACTTGTTGGCACTGCCCACTTTTTCTAGCCTTGACATAGTCACTCAATTACCAAGTTTATGAGCTTTGGGGTCCTTGGTATCAATAATTGGTTTATTCCCATTGAAATTAAACAAATCTGATTGGCTGTTTGTGGCTCCCTCCCCCCCTTTCTGAATGTGAACCCCAGTCACCCAGTGATTGACTGTACCAGGTTTGAGGCACCTGCTATTAACAGTGTAAGAATGGCAGCAATTTAAATATTCTCCTTTAAAATCAACAGATGAATTCTGATTGGCTGTTGAAGGTGCCACCTATTTTCCTGAATATTAATCCCAGTCACCCAGTGACCAACTGTGCAAAGTTTGACAACCCTGCCATTAACGGTGTAAGAATTACTGCAGTTTACATTTTCCCAGTGAAATTTG